>NC_133802.1:31181487-31208987 GCF_043250625.1 Sebastes fasciatus | reverse complement strand
TATCCCCCGCACTCCGCTCGCTAGGGCTGTTTTCACTGCTGTCACCTGGGCAGCTGCCAGGAACCCCTGCCTCGTAGTCTCACAGCAGACCTGATCTCTCTAAACCTGAACCCTTATTAGTCCACATAGGCTACAAAACCTTTCATATGGATTCTCAAAGAGAGGCAACTACATGTGATGTGCTGGCTTACTCTACCCGAGTAGGTTTTTTTAATTACTTGTTGCTACTAGGGATGTTAATAATTAACCCGTTAACTGACGTTAAGTATTTTAACCGATTAAAGCTATCGGTTAAACGGTTAAAAGAAATATTAATATTTAATTAAAAAGCTGAGCAAAACTCAGAGGAGCGCCTGGAAGTTGCCTCGGGTCTTGAGCGACCTCACACTCACCGCCACCACACACACACACGGTCTGTCGGACACTCGCTAAAGTTACGCCGCGCTGACAGACCGTATGTGTGTTACAACGACGAGCACGAAGCCACCAGCAAAGCTAGAGCTGCTAACGTAGCACATAAACACACACACGGTTTGTCGGACACTCGCTATCGTTACGCCGGGCAGACACACAGCTGACAACCTGCTAAACTAAACTAAACTAAACGATGCGGTGGTGGTGGCTGCATGTGCACACGCAGCACCGTGGCTGCCACAGTAACGCTCCCGCACAGGTGAACTGGGGACTCAGTTGTCTGTTGTTGCTCATACACTGCCGCTGGCGCACCGATGCATGCGACGCACTAATCTTGTCGGTTAAAGGGACTGTTTGTAACTTCTTACACGTATAAATCGGGTCGGTGTCCCATGCGCACTCGCGTGTGGCTACGCTGTTCAGACAAGACTCCAACACAAACTACACGGAAGCACCGAAACCGCAAAGTTATATCTAGTGAAGCCCGTCTTGCAAAACAGTGTCAACTCTTCCTGCTCCAGCCCCCCGACCGCAGCCAGAAGACACAGGAGAGCTTTGGTCTCTATGGCCCAAGTTGATGCTGCTCTGCTGCTCTGCTGCTCTGCTCCTCTGCCTGCTAGCCTTCACTCACACACACCGCTCGTTCTCACTCGCTCCACCTCTCGCGTGCATGCTCGCACACTACACACTGCAGAAGACAGGAGTTTGAAGCAGGAAACACAGTTTCAGCAGTGATTCATGGAGAGACCTTCGTCTGGTCAGCTAACATTACTGCCAAGCAGCTGAAATATAGAGTGATATTGTGGTTTTAGCTGACGTGTGTCGCCTCACTGTTTTGACCGATGCTTGTTCATGTCTATGTAGAGCGAGCACGAGCAACAGGACGCTGACTTTTGTTGACTTAACGGGCACAGGTGTCGCTGTTAACAAGCAATTTCTGATACTTACATAGAGCCCCTTTTAATGGTTAATAATCGGTTAACGAGGGTCGGTTATCAGTTTAAAATAAATTTCAAAAATAGCATCCCTAGTGGGCGGACATTCAGAGGTCTGAAACAGGCTGTCAATCATGAATCTTTTGTAACAAGTGAACAGTATTTATGTCTTTTGGTCTGAATTTTAGCTGCACAGCTTAGAGGCAAATGATAAAGTGTTGTCACACCTGTGTGAAGGATGAATATTGCTCCTCAATCTTTCTGTTCTGTTGTACTTTAGGATGGGCTGATTGACCAGCTGTATGACCTGATCCTGGAGTACTTCCACACTCAGGCCAACTCCATCGGCTTCCCAGAGCTCGCCCTGCCCACCATCATCCAGGTAACACAACCTTTAAACCTTTAAACTGATCCTGGAATAAGTGATCTGAAATGTCTTTATCCACCCAAAACTACAACATTGTACACACACAGGTGTTATTACCGCCGTCAAGGCCGGTTATGTTTTCACCGGCGTTAGTTTACTGGTTTGTCCGTTTGGAGGATTACTCCAAAGGTCCACGATGGATTTGAATGAAATCATTTGGAGGGGTGTGGCACAATGAACAAGCCATTAGATTTTGGTGGCGATCCGGCTTCGAGAATTTTTTTTAATAACTCCGCTCAGCCTGTGCCACAGGCTCTCTCCAGCGATGTACATGAAACCTGCCTTGGAGGAGGTCTGCGCTCTCCGAGTGTACTTCTAGTTTGGAAAAATGTATATATGAAGCAGTGACACTGAACATCATTCCCAGAGTCTGAATAGATGATTCAGGATCTGGTTCAGTATCTGCCAGGCTGAATCTGCTCCCCTCAGGGGAAGCGACCACAAACCCTCCTCGACTGTGCCTGAACGCACCGTATGGGTGGACTGGAGGTTTTTGGGGGGTTTTTTTTAACATGGGTTCCTCCTTTCTCATGCTCTCCCTCCATGTCCCTGCAGCTGAAAGCGTTCCTGAAGGAATGCAAAGTGGCCAATTACTGCAAGCCGGTGCGCCAGCTGCTGGAAAAGGTACAGGAGAACAGCAGCCACATCACAGGACGGAGACAGAAGGCCGCCTTCGGAGTGGCCGATGCCACCGCCGTGGTGAGTGTGTGTGAAAGATGCAGGGTGGGAGGGCACGGGAAGACTGTCTTGTCCTAATTTTACATTTGGCTGTTTTTCCAGAGTCCTCATTTTACCTCTTCCATCCATTATGTATTTCCTTTCAGTTTGGCTCTTCTGTTTCCTAATATTATGTTAAAATGGGCTGTAAATGCAGGCAGGTGCTCTTCCATCAAAACACAATTACAAAAGTGAGCCTAGATAATAATAAGAAAAAGAATATATAATAAGATAAGATAATGTAAAACATGTCAAAATGTGATAAAATAAGTTTAAATGTAGTTGTTGTAAATGGATAGCTGATGTAAAAACACAAACAATCGCATCACCTGGTGACTATTACTTACTAATTATATTTAAGTTATTTAAATGTACTTTGCTACGACGGAGTATTTAGTCCACATTGAAGGGGAAAAAATCAGATTTCGAGAATAAAGTCATAACTTTACGAGAAAAAAGTTGTGATGTTACGAGAATAAAGTCATAACTTTACGATAAAAAAAAGTCGTATTACGAGAATAAAGTAAGAACTTTACGAGATTTTTTTTTTTAATATTACGAGAATAAAGTCATAACTTTACGAGAAAAAAGTCGGAATATTACGAGAATAAAGTCAGAACTTTACGAGAAAGGTCGTAATATTGCGAGAACAAAGTCAGAACTTTACGAGAAAAAAAGTTGCAATATTACGAGAATAAAGTCAGAACTTTACGATAAAAAAAAGTCGTATTACGAGAATAAAGTAAGAACTTTACGAGATTTTTTTTTTTAATATTACGAGAATAAAGTCATAACTTTACGAGAAAGGTCGTAATATTGCGAGAATAAAGTCAGAACTTTACGAGAAAAAAGTCGGAATATTACGAGAATAAAGTCAGAACTTTACGAGAAAGGTCGTAATATTGCGAGAACAAAGTCAGAACTTTACGAGAAAAAAAGTTGCAATATTACGAGAATAAAGTCAGAACTTTACGAGAGAAAAAAGTCGTATTATTACGAGAATAAAGTCATTTCCTCCTCCTCAAAAGAGTCAGTTTCCTCCATCAGGTCTGTGTGATTCTTTCTTCAGAATAAACGCAGTTTCTTGCACAATCTTTTCAAAGACCTGATACTGATGATAATGTGGTGCTGATGTGCCAAAAGATGACGTATTTGGTTATTTGTGAAACCTAAACTAAAGTATAACGTCACAAGATGCTCCAGGTTCCTCATTTTCACACAGCTGCTCTATTTCCCCTCTAAAATAACACGTAAAATTACTACTTTATAATATTATGTCTTTATTCTCATAATATTATAACTTCATTCTTGAAATCTCAAATCAGCTAACATTATGAAGCAAAACCGTCTTTTGTCCTTTACATAGAAATCAGTCCACAGGCTCTTATAGGTAACTGAGAAAGTCGGGGAAGGTCTCAGTATTTAAGTTACGTTACAATGTGTTCACACTGGCAATACAAATCAATCAATACATGTAAATCATTACATATGGTACCTTTTAAACAGACATAGTCATTTATAGATGAACAAAGACAGAAATCCGGCGTTATTATCAAAGATTGCAGTCTTTTTTTAATTGAGCTGTATGGATTCATCTGTTCTGTGATTATGGAAGTCAACTGTGTGTTGTTAGCTCAAGATTTAATATCTAGTGGGTCATAATAATGCAGTAAAATTATAAGATCAGTTAAAAATAAATTGCAGCCCTGATGAGTAATAATTATTGGGTCATGCAACAATATGTTTTATGATTTGCTATTGTCATGTATGACAGTCGGTTTTATTGCTTTTTTCTACTTATTAAGAGTTTTATGACACCGGGACAAGTCATTTCATTATCATCAGCTACAAGCTGTTTTATTAGTTCACCTTATTAGCCACATGCGTTCTGCTTACTTCATCTGAAGGGCTTCAGACTACCTGGTATGTTTCAGCATGTTCAGCAGTTACCTCGAGGGGGATCTATCTGAAATCAGATAAAATAACAAATCAGAAGCCCAGATTACGGTGAAACAGACTCAGTTAGACCTGTTGTTGTTCATCAGGTGAGCACCACTCATTTACTCATGTGACTGCATTTCTTTTCCAAATGCAGTTTAGATTTCAGCAAAAACAAAGTTTTATTGCTTTCTAATTAAATAATCAGCTTTGAAACATTTCATTTTGGGTTTTTAGTCCTTGAGTAAATCAGTCTTTTCTTTAAAAAAGTATTGATTATTTTATTTACAGTTGAGTGCCGAATGTAATTTTTTTTATATTTGAAGCTTCTACTGAGGTTTTCAATGAAGCTTCGAATGTCTGTCGTTATATTTTATGACGTCACCTCTCTAAAAAGAAATCGTCGAACAAAATCCTCAATTTGAATTAAGCAATTCGTCGTATTAAATGAGTTAGCCTTTGTGAGCGGCAGATGGGAGACCGCGGTGAAAATGTTGATATGCTGGCAACATACAGTACGTGGCAGGAGGCATTCTGATTTTGGGTTGTCCGTTCGTACAGAAGTACGTCCCATTCTTCTGAACGCGATGTCTCATGTGCGTGCGTGCACGTGAGAGGTGGAGAGAGAGAGAGCAAGTGAGAACGAGCAGGCCGTGTGAATGAAGGCGGGCAGAGGAGCAGAGTACAGCAGAGACTCCGGCCCTGGAGACCAAAGCTACGGTCTCCCCTGTGTCCTCTGACCGCGGTCGGGAGGCCGGAGCCCTTCTTGTTCTTGCTGCTACATAAATCAGACCTAATGAGGAGCTGTCTGTTGTCACTTTGCCGGCTTTTGGTGAGATGGTGTCGGCTGCTGTGGTTGGTGTGATTGATGGCAGTCAGCAATCAACCAGCTCAATCTACTTGACTTGGAATTCTTTTATAATCGTTGCGAGTTTGACTCGATGCTCATCTAAATATAACCGTTGTTTACACAACAATACAAGGAGATGTTTTTATATTTTACATTTCAATCATTTAGATTAGTCATGTCTGCTAGTTCACCTCTCTGCTTCACTTCCCTCAACACTAACCCGTAGGTGGTGTCTTGTCTGAATGTTCTCAGGAAGCATTAAACAAAGAGAGCAGTTTGTTCCAGTTGCAGAGCAAAGAGAACTTCTCTTCTGGGCTCTAGTCCAGTTGAACCGGAGGCTGCAGAGCCATCGAACAGTCCTGACAGTCGAACCTTACAGTCGGCGGCTGATAATGGAGACCACTTCCCTGCATAAACTCTGAGCCGGGTTTAAGAATGACCCCGTGGTTATTTGGAAGCTCTTCTGGGCTTTTGAACCAGAGGCGCCTCTGCCTTAATGAGCAGCCATTAGTGTGTTTTTCTGTGTTGACTTGCTCCCTCCGTATGCTACCTGTCCACACTAACATGCTTTCATGTGGCTTCGCTGCTGCGGAGAGTCTTGACGTGTACCGCTGATTAATATTTAAGAGCGTTTAAGGATGAAATTAAAGAGGTTGTGTAATTTAGCTGATGAGAATCTGTGTGTGCACACGGAAGTGTGTGTGTGTGTGTTAACAAAGTCCAACAGACAGACAGCACGGCACCGCGGCAGCGCCAGCTTCCTGTCGCCACGGCTCTCTGCTCAGCGGAGGCTGTCGCCATGGCATCCACTCCCTGGCACCGTGGCAGCGGTAGGTGTCACCGCAGGCGAAGGAGAGGGGACAGCCTCGCTCGCTGCTGTAGAAAAGGCCACGGCCCCCCTCAGGCCACCGCCCGCCTCCCCCCTTCGTCCCCCGCTGACATGTCACCCAAACTGAGAGCTAGCCTAATTAATGATGCCCTGCCGCCATCCAGGTCGCGCTCTGATGTCTCATGTCTTTCTCTACCGCCTGTATGTGGAGATGTTTGTCTGAGTGGAGGCTGAATTCAGAAGCAGCTTTTCTAGTTTCATTTTCTCATCCTTTCTCTCTTTTGTTTTTTTCTGTGCTCACTTGTCACCCGTCTTAATAGCCGCACGGCAAATTGTGGTAAATGTCTTAAGCTAACGGGCGCAGGCGGCCGCGGTCTGTCCGCTCTATTGGATTTGTTAGTCAGATAATGCGATTGGGTCTAATCAATAGCATCCACAAAGACCTTTAGGGGCCGGAGAAGATCTGCCGGTCTCCCCTTTCAGGCACCTTCAATCTGTCTTTTCCACATCTTCTGACTCTCATCACTCTCGTCCGTCCATCTCTTCCTCCCGCTCAGTTGATGTGAAGTAGGAGTGGAAAGCCACATGTATTAAGATCATTTTACAACCTGCTGAAAGGCTCCTCTTAATAGATTCTGCAAAAAACAAATACCACCTTGGATATTCATGTTTATCAAGAAGCTCAGTCACAGTTAACCCCTTCCCATCCTGCCCTCTCTCTTTAGAGGGGTCGGGGACGGGGATGTTCAGGGGAGATAAATAATCAACAGTAGATGTCACAGAAGATTAATTTGAGATGCAGCTCAGCAATGTGTGTTCTAGTCATTAAAATCAATTAAAATAAAAAGTGTAAGGGTTTAGAACATTATGATAGAAGTATATGATGTCCATCCTCATGCTCTATTAGGTCTCATAAGTTGTTGGAATTTTTGGGGTTGATATCATTTGTTACACAGATTTGGTGCTAAATTTAACCATTTTTTTACCATTTGAGAATTGATAAAAATGATCAATAATCCCTCCAAAATACCACATTAAGACACCAAGACCTTGAGGAACACCATAGAAAAAGCCATCCTGTGATTTGGTATCAAAAACTTTTGACATCTGGAGATTTCTGCAAGAAATGCATTTTTCAGCGATTGGATGGCGAGCACTTCTGTTGTGTAAACTGCTCAGAAACCCCCTTATTGTCAATCTAGCTAGGAAAGCCATCCATCCTCTGAATGCTCTAGGTCTCTAGTTTGTGGCTGTAAAGTTTCATGAGGCTGTGATTATCCTAGAGGTCACCACAGGTCATTTCATACAGTTTTTTCAGCATGTTTTTTGCCCCAAACTGCATGTGATTATCATAAAGTGGGCATGTCTGTAAAGGGGAGACTCGTGGGTACCAATAGCCCATTTTCATTCACATATCTGGAGGTCAGAGGTCAAAGGACCCCTTTGAAAATGGCAATGACAGTTTTTTCTCGCCAAAATTGATGACGCCATGATATCGGTATCTTCCCTCCACCTTGAGAACTGAGCCCGCTGCAACCTCTGAAAGGCAGAATAGCGGCCGGGCTCGCCACCGTAAACCCTCTCACACCCGTATATATACATTCTTAAACAGCATGTTAATCATCATGTCTTCCGTCAGGTGGCCTGGGAGAAGCAGATCCAGGAGGAGGGGACTCCTCTCAGCAGGTACTACATCCAGTGGAAGAAGCTGAGGGAGAAGGAGATCCAGCTGGAGATCTCTGGCAAAGATAGGGTAACTATCCCACATTTACTTCATCCCACTCAGCCATCAATGAATCACTTCTTCTTCTTTATGAATATCACCGTTACCCACAAGAGTTACATAAATCATGAAACAGCCATGCTATGTAGCGGAACATTTCACTGGCAGAACGATTATTTTATGATCATCATAATACCTGAGGCTGTTTGATATCATGACGGGAAAAAGAGTCATTTTCTCTGAATAAAAAACGAATGTTCACGGGGAAAGCACCCTCATCAAGTGGACTGATGACGCCTCGTCACGTAATGCCCCCACAGTGAAACTTTAGCCGATACTCAACCGACTCTGCAGCATGCAGACCGGCGCCCGGTTCCCTCCATGCTCCACGCTACCAGTTAAGCGAGCGAGGAGACCCGGCAAAGGGGCGCCGGTCTGCATGCACGCTCGCGCTGCAGAGCCGGCCAGAAACGGCAATACCTCACCCGTTGGTGAGGGTGAAGGCAGTAGAAGCGAGGCAGTAAATAGTGTAGCGGTCCGTTTCATTACTTTATATTCATGTATTAAATAAACAAATGTCAATTAGATGATGCACAAAAACAATAATCATCCGCTTATAGTGATCAATTTGACCCGGTCAGACGTGATCACTATACGTTACCGCTGTGTTTAACTTCCTGTTTTTGTGTCCTGTAAAGATGGAGGATCTGGAACTCCCGGAGATCAAACGAAGGAAGGTTCAGGAGAAGAAACAAGAGGACAAGAAGGAGTTCAAGGATCTGTTTGACTCTAACAGCGACTCTGACGAAGATGACGGACAACTCAAAATCAAAGGCAAGCCGACTCTCACATACGCTCACATACACGTATACTACGACGGAGTATTAGGGCCACATTGAGGAAGAATGGGGTCTGTGATTCCTGTCATCAACTGTCTCTTTACATGCAGAAATGAGGAAAGGGAGCTCATTCAGGTTCATGTCCATCGCCCTTCTGAGTGCTCCAAACCTCGTCTTCATTCAATCACCGTTCATGTGTCAAATCTGACTCCTGCTGCTCTGAGCTGAGACTCCGTACGGAGCAGACTCTTTCACTTTGTAGCGTTCGTCGTCCGACTGTCTCTTGATAACACGCCACTGATACGCCAAAATGAACTCAATGGGTTTTATTCCTATAAAAAAAGTTAAACGACGGTGTGGGGGCGGTGGGTACATCATTTAATCGGTGTATACCCGACTACCGCGACAAGACTGTTTCACAACAATGCCCGGCTCGCTGTACGTTATCCATTACTTGTCCTCTAGGGGGCGGTGTTTTCTGCGTGGCAAAGTTGAAGAGGTGACGACAGTTCAGTCTGATTTCTAGGCAGTTATCTCTGTTTCTACATGACGTAGATCACCTGCGAAGCACCACGAGGCTCTGAGTTATTAAAACATCCACGGAGGCGGTTTCTGAGGAACTGAAAATTAAATTGAATCTCCAGAGAATCTCTGCTCATCAGATAGTTCGTCTCGCTCTCTCTCTAACGCAGAGAGGGACCGTCGGCCTGATCTTTCTTTAGCCCCAGTGTGTCTCGTCCTCTCGGGGTCGTCCACAGGTCACAGGCAGCTGCAACCTCGCTTTTACAGCTTTACACTCGGACACGCTCCAAGTAGAATAAAGCCCTCCGCAAGGTCACAGAGGAAAGGAGTAGGCGGCAGGGGGATTTTTTTTTCTTTTCTTTAATGCATCTGGACTTCATTGTAGGGAGAGTCCCCACAAACGGATGGGCAGCTGCCAGCGAGCGGCGGGCCTCCGCCTCTCACTCCGTGTCCACCCCTCCCTCCCTTTCGTTCGCCTTTTCCTCGCACACACACGAGAGCTGAAACCCCCCGACAGGAAGTACAGGCTTGGATCCCAGCGGGGGATCCTAATTCAAACCAGCCCAGTGGAACAGCCAGAGGTGGCCGCTCCCACTCCTCTCTCTCTCTCTCTCTCTCTCCCTCGTTCTCTCTTTCATTCTCTCTCTCTCTCTCTAGCTCTCTCTTTCTGGCTCTGTGGGCTTCAACCAGCTGCCCCCGCATGTCCTCGCAACACGTGCGCACACAAAGACACACACACACACACACATATCTCGATGATAACGCATAAACGCACACCCACCACCTTGTCGTCCAGTCTTGAAGAGCCAAAAGCTTTTGGGCGGCTCACCAAAGCTCTTTGTGGTCTCACACACTCCCGGAAAGAGGGGGAGTTAGAGAGGAGGGGGGGTGATGATTTAGATTGATATATATATATGTGTGTGTGTGTGCGTGTGTGTGCGTGTGTGTGTGTGTGTGGGGGGGGGGAGTAGTAAATCTTCCAGGTTATTTGGGGGCAACGTCCAAGATACTACTGAATAGGGGTGTCACGATTTTGAAATTCACCTCCGATCTCGACAGGGATGTTAATAATTAACTGTTTTAACCGACATTAAGAATTTTAACCGATTAACGTTATTGGTTAATCAGTTAAACGGTTAAAAGAAATGTTAATAATTAATTAAAAAGCTGAGCAAAACTCAGAGGAGCAGCTCGTCACTTTAAGGAGAAAAGCTGGTCCACCTTAACAGTCCACCTTAAGAGAGTCTGAGTTGGCGTTGCAGGATACAGGAAGTTGGCTCCCGTCTTGAGCTGAGGAGTTTTAAGATTTATTCACCGACAAATAAACTGTAAACACAGACACTGATATTGAAAAGATGCAGCAGACGTAGTCTAATTTTTTAAACACTTTCTAAATAAAAATGGAGTTCAGTTCTCTTTGTAAAGAAGAATTTGAAAGTGTAAATGACAGTCGTCAGGACATAAAACCAGTCCAACAACGGCGTGTTTAAATCGAAAATCGAATCGTGGATTTGGAGAATCGTGGCACCCCTACTACTGAAGTCTGCTCGCACCATGTGAGCAACAAATAATGAGATAGTATGTTTGTAATCTTAAATTTAGATATGAAGGGAAGTATCTGATGTTTTAATAGACATCGTGTGCGTGTGTGTGTGCGTGTGCGTGTGTGTGTGTGTATCAGACAGAGGAAGTAGCTCTGTTTTGCTTCCCTCTCCTCCACGCCCCCCAGCTTCTCATCACACCTCAACTTCAAAGCCTGTGGACTCCAGTTGTCCCTTTGGCTAGACAACACACACACACACACACACACACACACACACACACACACACACACACACACCCTGAGTATACCACAACACAAATTCAGACAAACTCCCAACTTCTCTCCGGTGCACACAAACACTCTCCCCTCATCCTCGTATCCGTGGAACCTGCCTGCTATCTCTCCATTTGCTATATTTAGGCCGTGAGCATAAGATGTCTGAAATTGCCGGTAGTAAACTGTCATGGGTGTTTGTGCAGCGGCGGCGGCGTCTGTAATCGACTCTCAGTTCCATCTCAGGAGGAAATAGACACTTCCAGCTGCCTCTGATGCCTGGCCCACATATAGGTGTCTCCAAAGTCCTCAAGACGTCAGCGATGCAAACTCAGGAACGTCTGAAGAAAGTCGACAAAACTCATTGTAATGTTTTTTCACTCTCTCTCCTTCAGGGAAAAAGGGCCGCCGCGGGTCTGATGATGATGATGATGATGAAGATGATGAGCATCTGAAAGAACTGTATGCCATGAGCGATGAGGAGGGGATGGAGGGCGGAGACTCAGGTTGGTACAATATCAACGTCCAAAAAGAAGCATGCTGGTAGCACCAACACAGCTGTAGCTTTCAAACGTTTTAAAGGTCAATGCTGTAATATCATTTCTTTAACGCATTAACGCAATTTGAGATTTTGAGGTTGTAGCGGACTCAGTTTTAAAGCTAGAGTGAAGATCAGTGGTATCATATGAAACTAGAAAACCTAAAGAATCCATTGGTACCAACCATGTCAATCTAGCTGAGAGGTTAAATAACGCTTCAAACTTGCAATCAATTTTGGCGAGGAAAAACTGACATGGCCATTTTCAAAGGGGTCCCTTGACCTCTGACCTCCAGATATGTGATTGTAAATGGGTTCTATGGGTACCCACGAGTCTCCCCTTTACAGACATGCCCACTTTATGATAATCACATGCAGTTTGGGGCAAGTCATAGTCAAGTCAGCACACTGACACACTGACAGCTGTTGTTGCCTGTTGGGCTGCAGTTTGACATGTTATGATTTGAGCATATCGTTTTATGCTAAATGCAGTACCTGTGAGGGTTTCTGGACAATATCTGTCATTGTTTTTGGTTTGTTAATTGATTTACAATAATAAATATATACATACATTTGCATAAAGCAGCATATTTGCCCACTTCCATGTTGATAAGAGTATTAAATACTTGACAAATCTCCTCTAACTTGCCCCAAACTGCATGTGATTATCATAAAGTGGGCATGTCTGTAAAGGGGAGACTCGTGGGTACCCATAGAACCCATTTCCATTCACATATCTAAGTGTAAGTCTGGACCATTAGGTCTTCATCAGGTTTTCTAGTTTCATATGATGCCAGTAACTTCACTCCGGTTAAAGAAATTAGTGGCGTTAAAACAAATTTGCATATCATGTTAACATTGACAGCTCTGATATAAGAAAATAATGAATGGTATTATAGTAAACCACAGTTGTAATAATATAAAGATATGCTTTCATAAGAGAAGCTATAATTGTTGAAAATGCTGTAAATGATGTCCTCCCTATGAATTAACTTCATTTATGTGCACAGATCATCATAATGTTTACGTCTTGATACCTGCCGGGTTTCGTACGCTCCCTGTGTGACTGAATGTGAAGTTAACGTGCTTCCTGTCTTTATTCTAGATGAGGAAGATGAGGAAGGAGACGAAAAGGCCTTCAAGGCTCCTCAGCTGCTGTTCTCCAAGGCTCCTGAGCCGCTGTCCTCCTCTGCTCTGATAAAGCTGGCAGAAGGAGACGAGGATGTGGTGGAGGACCTGGAGCTGTCGGATGACGACGTCTGAGGTTCACGGATGCACACGTAACGCTCCACGTTAACAACCGGCTATATTTAGAACAATATTTGGACTTTGTGATATTCTCTCTATGCTTTTGAATTTTGTAATACTTCACCTGTACAGTACAAATATGTTCATGATGTTTATTAAGCATTGAAATTATTAAAAAAATAAGAGTTAAAGAATCCAGTTTGTTTTCCTTCATTTCTTTTATTTTTACGATGCTAATTAATTGAAGCGTGTCCGTGCATGTTGATGCACAGGTGCACCTGAAACGAGTCATTTGTGTCCTCCGTACATGTGCACACCTGTAGGCAGCCTCGGGCTTTTTTGCGAGGACGGGCTATTTGGAGAGCCGGGCCGAGCCAGGCTGGGCTGGCCAAGAGGAGGGGGTACAGAGAGGCGGGTGTTGAGCCCTGAGGCGGCAGTGCTGTGCCAGGCTGGCAGGGTGGCGTCTGATGGCGTGCCAAGACTCTCTGCCCAGGTGGTAGAGCAGCAACACAGGCTGGTCTGTTTCTGTGCCAACTCCCCCCCCGCCCAGACCACTGTCTTCTGTCTGCGTATTCACATGCTCAGACGCTCGCTTTCCTACTCCAAATTATTTCTTTCTCCACTTCGCTGCACCTTTTTGCCACTTAAACTAGCGGTGATACCGGCCTTTTGTTGGGTGATTTATTGCACGCATTCACTGGTGGCACAATGCGGGGCAGAGGAGTTGTTTGATTTAAAACGCCACAACGATGAACATTTTTTGTGTCGTCACTTTTCCCCTCTGTAGTCGTTGTCAGTGAATGCAAAAGCGTTGTGGTGCGGAGGCCCAGCCTAAAGCGAGGGGAAGTCCCAGTAGAGCGTGCAGAGCGCACCGCTTCAGACTAAACTCTTTGAAGGAGGAAGGTAAGTGTGAGGGGGGGCTGGTTCTGGTCCTGGATGTGCGTGTGTGTGTAGGTGGGTGGTGGAGGAGGAGGGTCAGGTTTATCCCCACAGGCGAGGGAGGCCTTGGCCTGCGGCTGAACCTCACACTCTGACAGCTGGTGTTGACCTGAACTGTGCCCCCCCCCTCATGAGCCACCTCCTTCACACACACGCACACACACATCTGGAGACAGCATACTCCCTCCTGCACGTTTTTACACAAACGGCCTGTACTACGAAGCGAGTTCAACACACCCAGGGTGTCTTCTCGATATCTCTTAAAGATGGGGTTGACGATGTTGGAAAGCTAGCATAATATGAAAGTAGCAACGCCGAAGGAGCTCCGTCTAAACCCCCCCCCCTCCACTCGGGGCTCCTTCCAAGGCAACGCCCCCCAACACACACACACATGCACGCGCACCGCCGCATCGTAACTACTTCACCGACACAGAGCGGAGAGAGGACCTCAACTCAACAGCGCTACCTCATGACAAGTAACCGTGGCGGTGCTACTGCAGGGCTGAGTTTTCTCTTCCATTCTCCAGGAAACGTGCGACGCGTTCTGAGTTCAGGCTGGTGCACGCCAAGGGTAGAGTACGAGCAGGGAGGCATCCGATTGGTTCTTTCCAAGCGGACCACGAGACAGTGATTAGTAGATGTTTTTACAGGATTACAGCAGCTACAGATGACGGCTCTTTTGCAGACCTTTTTCAGAGCTCATCAGTAATGGATCGCTGTCGGGGTCTAAAGACCATTTCAACCAGTATAACAAATAGTATAGACTGGAGAACATCGTCAACCCTGCCTTTAACTAGCCCTAACAAACGAGATCCCGCTAAGCCGTCCTACGACGCTGGTTATCAACTCGGTAAATCAACCCAGGGTTTCTCCATCTGGCTACGTGCGGGTTCATATAAAAAGGGGCGGGGTTTACAGCATCTGACCAATCACAAACATGGACAAGTCTACAGTCAGCAGAGCAGCACGATTTACAAACTATAATAGACAAATACAAAGAAGTTAAACACATAATCAGACTAATAGTAACACGATTGAAGCTGCCAAATGCAGGAAGGAGGGCTGGCAAAAGAAAAAATGCTGATGTGTGAATGCATAAATTAACAGATTTATTAATTTAACGGCCTGAAAAGTCCGATATAGTCGCCTAGATGGGGCAGTGAAAAGCTTTCAGAGTATAATGGATGAATAGATTACACTTCTTTATGCCCTTTTAAATAAGTTGATTATTTCATCCTTCTTTCAGCTGCGTCTCCGTCTCCGGCGGTGTGAAACGGACTTGAGAGCGAGTAAAAAAATAAATATAAAAACATAATTCAAAGCGGTAAACACCCACAGCACACAGCCAGCTGTCCTTCCTGCATCTGTCAGTTTAAACTGTTGTTTTTAGTCTGGATTATGACTAACTTCTTCAGGTGTGTGTAATATTATCTTAGATCCGCGCACCAAGCTCTGATTGGTCAGTAGGAGGTGCTTTTATACGAGTTGATGTGGAACATAGTCCGGAGCAGGTTAGGTGTTCAGCATAAGTTACCATGGCGATCTACCACCGTTGTAGGAAGGGTTAAACATGAAGTTACCTCACTAATCCTGCTTCGTAGTCCAGGCCTCTGAGGAGGGAAAAGCGTAGATATATATATACTTTGTTCAACACAAACACGAGAGAGCAGAGGAATTTCTTTAGGATTTATTTCACCTGTGTGGTGAATAGAAAAATAGGATGAAGACAAAACTTTCGAAGGGAAATCTAGAGACCATGTTTTTTTAATTCATTGCTTGCGTAGTTTAAAAAAAAAAAAAAAAAATCCATAACAAATTGAAAACATTTGCATTTAGAGCTTTGTGCCTTTCTTTTCCCTGCAACCAAGAGAAAACAAAGTAAAAGTATCTTTGGAATCCATTTTACGGGCTAATTATAATACATATCATAATCTGCTTTATCTACTACATCAAAAGTCCTATAAATATTTTTTTCCTCATATTTATATGCTGAAGTAGCATTCAAGATTGGAGCGTCCTTTTTTTTTTAATATTACATTTTTTTTAAAAACGGAACAAAAAGAGTTATGAACAAAAAGTACCACCAAAGTTCAGCAAGTCACATTTTTCTTCAGTAAAGAAAACCTTATTCGTGCAACTACATTTAACAAAAAAAGTAAAAGTACCACGTATGTAACCTTCAGGATATTTTCATCTTAAGCATGATTCTGTACAATTTTGCATGTTTTTCCTACCTCCCACAGTAGTCAACACGAGCATACAATGACGTAAGCCGTAGCCGCCTCTCCGTTTTTAAGTCAGTAAATGACCGCTCTACCTGTGTCACCTCTACACAGTCCATCATCTGAGGCACTAGCCTAGCGTTTCCCTGTTGGACCAGTCCTTTCTCTGAGACCATTAATGCAAAAAGAAGCAGACACGTCGTGAAACACGGTTTCAATTCCACACGTCCGGTCATCTTTGGTATCGGGACAGTGGAATGCATAGTTGCAGTGATAAGAGGGAGCTGGTGCTGCTCAGCATATGCTTCAACTCCAGCCTCTAAAAAGACTGCTCCACGCTGCCGTTTGGCCTCGAGAAACAAGCGAGGGAGAGAAAAAAAAAAAGGGGAGCGGCGTGTCTTTTTTTTTTTTTTTAATTCCTGGTTTCTGCAGGGCTTGTGGTGAGGAGCAGTCAGAGAGAGACGGAGACAAGAGAAAGAGAGTGAGTGAGCAGAGCTTCCTCCAGCCCAGGAAGGAAGGAAGGGTTTCCGCTAGCGTCTGACTTGCAAGAATGTCGCATTTGTGGCAGGGCTTCGCTCCTGTTTTTTTGGCAGGCTGTCTGCGACCAGCTGTCTCCTTTTTTTTCTCTGTCGCTTCACGTGTCTCCCTTCCAACCCAGTTTGTTTGGATTCTGCTCGGCTACTGCAGAGGAGCTCAGAAGCTGATTGGTTTGTCGGATACGGTCCAGTTTGTCTTTTATTCCAGTCCAATATTTTCCCCAAAGATTTCAGCGTAAAGGTCCCAAAGTGAGGGCCCGGGAGTCAATCTCTCTGTCCGCTCCTACGACGGCGTCTTGGCCTCGTATCTTCCCACGACAGCGGAGCCGTTACCGTTTTCCTGCTTTGGGGAGGAGCACCCCGGGGTGGGCCCGCTGTACGGAGAGGAGCTGCTGCTGGTGGAAGTGGGTCTGTGGGGCAGGGACAGAGAGAGAGGCAGGGGGGTGTCAGATGGCGTCGTCAGGGGGTCCCGATCGCGGTCTGGGGGGCGCAGTGCGGCAGAAGGCGGAAACGGGAACGCCAGCGGGAATCCAGTCATGTAGAAAAGCCTGCCAACACGCCGCGCCACCTGAGGAGACGAGAGGAGACCATGTGACCGTCAGTAAAAGCCTGTTGAGCGTTGTGTAAACGGACTAATATGTTTTAAACAGAGAGAGAAGAAGAGAGGCTGCAGTCTGTGGGGCTGGCTACTTTAAGGGAATCATCTACATGCTACGCTAGCGGTTCGTCTTGGGCCTACGGACAGAAACACACATTCAAACAGACACAAGTCCACTCGATCACACACACAAACACACACGCTGCTCTGTGGTGTGTGTACCTGTGAGCGGATCTTGAGCGCGGGCCCCAGCTTTAGTCCCATGGTGTTGAGCAGGTGCTCCTCAGTGAGCAGCGGTAATGTCTCTCCATCAATGGCCTGCTCCCGAAACACCTGGCGACACATGGCGACACAGCCGCTTCAGCCACAGCCCCGACATATACACACACACAGAAACACACTCGACACACAAACCTACACTTTCATTCACACAACCTTCAAAACAGTGACTCTATTCCAAAATGTTAGATGCCCATTTTGAGAGGGGAAAAAATAGTTGTTTATCATTCAACATTTTAACGTTAAAGGGGATGCAGATGTGGAGAAAATGTTGTCCATCACACTGAGACGCGTCGCTAGAAACACGTTTTCCTTAAATAACTATGGTACGCTGCGTCTGACATGCGCTCCTCTCTTGCGCCGCGTTTTTCTCACAGTTTTTAGATGCGCATAAAAGTTAAAATTTTCGGCGCCAGGTGCGGACTCGCACCTCTCGTGAATGTCACACTTGACCCAGGCAGCCAATCAATTCAAGCAAGAGGCGGATTTTACTACTTCCTTCCTGTTTTGATGCCGGTAGATGTGGTACGGCAGGCTAGTTAGCTGTTCGACTGTGAGCGGGAAGGAGGCAATTCATATCTCATGTCGTGATAGTTTCATGCAGGCTACTGTAGAGAGCTACTGCAAGAGAGCGAGAGAGATCGAAAGCGAGCGAGATCGAGATCAAAAGCGAGCGAGAGATCGAGAACGAGCGAGAGAGCGAACGAACGAGAGAACGAGCAAGAGATTGAGAGCGAGTGAGCGAGAAATTGAGAGCGAGAGAGAGAGAGAGATTGAGCGAGAGAGATCAAGAGAGGGAGTGAGAGAACAAGCGAGAGAGAGCGTGATCAAGAGCGAGAGCGAGCTAGATCGAGAGAGTGAGCGAGAGAGAGAGAGAGAGAGATCGAGAGAGAGAGAGATCGAGAGATCAAGCGAGAGATCAAGCAAGAGAGAGAGAGAGTGAGCGAGAGAGAGAGAGAGCGAGCGAGAGAGAGAGAGATCGAGCGAGAGATCGAGCGAGAGAGACACTGATGGTGAGTATGGAGTTAGCAGTAACGTTAGAGAGACCACAGTTGATCTCATGGTTAAAGACTCAGTTTTACTGTTTTGCTCGACGCACTTTGCCGAGGCGTTTTAGTAGCGACGCGTCTCGATGTGCTCGGCCCCTGACGGGGTCTTCAGCAACATGTTATCTCTTAAAAAATAGGTTCAGATATTCAACTTCCTCTTTAATACAATATTCACATGTCCATATGTACGTTAAGAGTTATTGGTCACTGGAATCATTCCTCCTGTCAAGACTGGCCATGAATAAATCCGTTACTAGCATGACTTCATGACTTCAGTGTCAGAGATGAGAGGAACAAATTCCATAATCTTGGTCCATGCATTTCTAAAGTTCATCTGAAGCTAATAACGGGGAATTTCATACCAAGAAGAATCTTTTACAGACGATGCCCTCTTGATTAGGCTGACTCAGAGAGGTGACGCCTCATATTAGCTTCAGCTGAACTTTACAGATCATTCGTGCATGGAAAAAGGATTTTGTCATCTGTTACATTAAGAAGGAATCACTTCACACCTCAGCCAGAATGATTACAGTGACTAATAACTTTAAACGTACATGTCGTCATGTGAGCGTTTGAAGACACGTAGAGAAAGAAAACTACCCTTTTTACAAATTTTATAATATTTTGTTAAAGATGGATATAAGTAACGGCAAGACTGATTCACCTTCTTCACCTGGGACTTTTTCGACATGCTATACTATTTTTTTTAAACATACTATACTATGGCTTTTTTATGACTTTTGTTTTAAATGCTATACGATGACCTTTTTTCGACATATATTATGACTTTTTTATGACTTTCGACATGCTATACTATGTAAATAAGCAAAGGCAAGATCGGTACACCTTTCTCAAATTCTGGATATTTCATTTTGGAACAATACGTGGTTGTACAGACACGTACACATTTCATCCACACACAGGCTACAGGTGTACATGCACTGCTAACTCGCCCTCATTCACACAAAGCCCACAGATATGGCTGCAGTTGTGAACATGACCATTCGTGCTTCCACAGACATTCACAGTAAACTTGAAACAATCCGTGCTGTGCAGGTTTAGTGCTTCTACCTAAACATAATGAGAGATGCCTATCAAAGTACTACAGTAGTGTTGCAGTATGTATTATATATGGGTCACTGTTCTTCTTCTATGGTTACTAGTCAGCCTGCCCCTGGCCTCCATCCCCTCCTCTCTCTCTCTCTCTCCTCCCTCTCCCTGAGTCCTCACCTGTGTGTATTCAGCACATCCGGCCAGGCTGCTTATGAAGCCACACACGTCCTCCACACTCCACTTGCTGATGTCCTCCACAGGGTTTGCTGTGGCTGAGTCCTCCCCATCCATGAAAAGACCTCCCATAGAGCCTGAAAGCAGCAGTGGGTGAAAACGATGTGTCAATATAAACACCAGGTACAAAGTTGCTATTAATAGAGAGGATCTTGCTGCCACTTTTTAGTGATGCAGAACCTGAAACTGCAAGCTTAGAAACACTTTGACGAATTGACCGTCCACATTTTTATAAAATGCAGCTCAAAATATTGTTATGCCTCCGTGCCGGCGACACTATGTTTTTGGGTTACATCTGTCCGTCGGTCCCATTCTATGGCTTTTTTCGACTTACTATACTATGACTTTTTTTTCATGACATTTTTCGACATGCTATATGATAGTGATGGCGAGCTGAAGCTTCATGAAGCATTGAAGCTTTCCAGCAAATTGGTTCGGAAAAGGGTTCATTTCTCGAGGCTTCATGTGTACAAAAAAACATCTGGTGGCCAAAGAGTGTAAAACAGGCAGATATGATTTTAACCATGTGATCTGTGATATGCTGTATTTTGCGTCAGTAAAGGCTTTTGGGAATGACTACAAACAATGAAAACAAATATATTACCATGTAATCCATTTATATCTATATAATATGTAATATAATGTCTATTTTCTAGAGTCTATTTCATGAGTATATAACATGCATGTATAATAAACTGTAATTGTTTTATGAGTAATGCATCTTATGTGTGTAAACCAATCCTTTGGTCAGTAATTGTATTGTATTGTAGTGTAATGTAATATAATAATGGCAGGAGGGGTAATATTAGTGTTGTGTGTCACTTCTGGAAAGTGGCATTAGTTCAACCAGTGAAGATCTGAACCACTTCCTGAACCAGTCAAGCGGTACGGCCGGGCAGCGAGGCTTCGGACATCATCAATGACGTCATTGGTCTAAAACGATACAAGGATCGATACACGCATCGCGGAAAACTTCCTGGATTATTCAACACATGCTCCGAAGCCTCAGCACAGCACTTAACATCACTACCATACGATGACTTTTTTTATGACATTTTAATTTACTCTTTTTTACCGTGGTATCGAATTGATATCAAGAATCATGGAATGTCACTGGTATTGATATTACTACTTATGTGAACACCAGTGCAACCAATGCAAAAATGTAGTCTTGAGCCCTGATAAGAGCGCTTTGAGTGGTCGGAAGACTAGAGAGCGCTGTATAAATGCAAGTCCATTTACCATTCACCATCAGTTCCCCTTCGGATATGGCTGTCTGATGGCAAGATAAAGCAGTGAAAATATTCTAAATATAGTGTACACTTAAACGGATATTGATTTTTTCTCATGGTGGGAATTTATACGTTCACAGCATAAAGTTAGTTTATGGTAGTTTTCTTCAGTATGTGAACAAACAACCCCCTCATCCCTCTTTTCTGCCCACGTGGCTGTGCTGCTGGTGGTGTGCACGAGATCACACTAGGGTCAGCGGCAGGGCCCCTAACAGGGAGAGGTCTCCACACTGGAGACACGCACACAAAGAGTGACGCTAATGGGTTTCACATGTCAGCTGTGTTTGTGTGTGTGTGTGTGTGTGTGACTGAGTCTCTTACCCGTGTGAAGGTAGGGGTTGGCGTAGGGGAATCCAAAGGGCAGCGACTGGGCGTGAAGAGCAGGCAGGGGTGGCATGAACCCAGGTGGCAGGTGGTATTTGACATCAGCCTTGCCCAGTCCAGGGGTGAACAGGTGTCGACTGGGTGACTCTGTACCTGCTGAACTACAAGGGGCGCTCAGCCTGCCTGAACTCTCTCCAGTCTCCTTGGCACTGTCACACACTCCCTTGCTGCCAGTCTCTTTACCCCCGTCTCTCTCCCTGTCCCTGGGTTTACTGCTGGACTTGGCGCCAACACTGTCCTGCCTCTCCTCACACATCTCTGTCTCACTGTCCGAGTCCTTCATGTCCTCATCCTGCACCTCCCTGTCTCCCTCCCTTCCCCTGTCCTCTCTTCCTCCTGTGTGATCCCCGGCGTGGAGCTGTGTCTGGGGGGCCCTGCGGGGGGCCTTCCTGGATTCGGCATCTGGCCCAGCGGTAGATCTGTGTGCCTGGATGTCTTTGGGTGTGGAGGGGGGCCCTGGTTGTTGTTGATGCTGGTGGTGGTGGTTGAGGGTTAGGAGGGGTGTGGCAGCCCCATGGCGAAGCACCAGCATTGCATTTGAGCGGCGGGCCAGTTCCTCACGGAGCGGATGGCCCTCTGGGATGTCGTGGAGGCTCCGCAGGGCTGGATGGTCGGGTGGCAGGCCAGGAGGTAGAACTCCCAAAGGGTCGGAGCCCAGAAGACGGTGCTGCTGCTGTCGCTGGTGGAGACTTTCCAACTCTTTCTGTCTCAGCAGCTCTGCCGACATCTCAAGTCTGAGGCAGTGAAACACACAGGCACTTTAATGTACAGGCCAAATGTTTAAAATTTTACAGTATTTCACATTTACAACACTGCTTGTGGGTGTATATTAAAAACATATGACTGCGTCCACAAGTTTGCCTTCTCCAAAAACAAACTTCCCACGTTGAAGCTACTCTTTTGCTCAGTTACAATAAACCCACGCAACAAACCTTTGATTTTAACTATCCATTTTCACCATTATGCCATAATTACACTATTGTTACATACAGTAACATTACAAGACACACACCTGGCCAGATTCTGCTTCCGTAGCATCTCCTGCTGCCGAGCAAAGAGCTCAGCTTGAGCTGGTTGGAGGAAACCATAACCTGTGATAGAAACAACAAGAAAATACACGCCTTTAAGCAAAAATGTAAAAAGTGAAATGGAAACTCCGTTATGTTACAACCAGTGGAGAAAACATTTAAAAAATTTACCAAAAGGTACTCTGCAAGAAAACAATTCTACCTGTCTTGACGGGTTACTGCAAAATGATATTTTACAGTAACTACCGTACCTTTATGAAACTTTAAATATATACCTTTAGCCATGGATCACTCCCTTCATATCGGTGCAAATGTGAAAATAGATATGTATATATACATTTTTAGGGCTGACAAAGTTAACTCGTTAACGCAAATTTGTTTTAACGCCGTTAATCTCTTTAACGCATTAACGCAACTTGCGATATTTAGGTAGTAGCGGGCTCAGTGTTAAAGCTAGAGTGAAGACACTGGAATCATATGAAACTAGAAAACATAAGGAACCATTGGTACCAACCAACTAGTTTGTCAAGAGGTTAAATACCACTTCAAACTTAAGGCCTTTTTCAAAGGGGCCCTTTGACCTTTGATCTCCAAATCAGTGAATGTAAATGTGTTCTATGGGTACCCACGAGTCTCCCCTTTACAAACATGCCCACTTTATGATAATCACATGCAGTTTGGGGCAAGTCATAGTCAAGTCAGCACACTGACACACTGACAGCTGTTGTTGCCTGTTGGGCTGCAGTTTGCCATGTTATGATTTGAACATATTTATGCTAAATGCAGTACCTGTGAGGGTTTCTGGACAATATGTGTCATTGTTTTGTGTTGTTAATTGATTTCCAGTAATAAATATATACATACATTTGCATTAAGCAGCATATTTGTCCACTCCCATGTTGATAAGAGTATTAAATACTTGACGAATCTCCCTTTAAGGTACATTTTGAACAGATTAAAAAAATGTGTGATTAATTTGAGATTCAATATTTTAATCGATTGAAGCCCTAATAGTTTTCCAAGTATACGTACACGCCATGCTTCCCCATTGGTACTGTGCATTATTAGTATTATCTATTTAGCCTTAGCATGATTTATGACTCACCAGGGGCCTGGCAAAGAGCGGAGGGCATGCCCAGGAAAGGAGGCCGCAGGTGAGGTCCTAAGGCGATGTGAGGGGCCGTTGGAGGGGACAGTAGAGGTGGAGGGTGGGACAGTTCTCTGTGGACACAAAAAAGACAACATTAAGTTCAGTTTGTGATTTCACTGGATGCTTTAAAATGACGAACGCATTAAGCGTGGATGAGGGGATGCGTAGCGTGTGATTGCCTAACGCTAAAGGAATAGTTTCAAGCACGTCTCAACTCTTTCTTTCTCGCGTGTGCGCATGCCGCCACACCAACGTATGCGGTGTATTTTTATCAGCGGAGCTCCAGAGGCCCCTGCGTCGCCCCAGTGCCTCATCAGTCTTGTCACGCCGCAGCAAGCGCCGCTGGCCATTGCTGTACCCTGGACTGCAGCCTTTCCTTCCCCCTGCCGCCTCACACATACACGCACACGACATATACACAGAAACACACACACAGCTCCAGACCCACACACATAATGAGGGCTGAATGCACAATGCCAGTGTGTCATGCTCCGACAGCTGGGGCGGCCCCTGCGTCTTGACCGGGGCCACGGGCTGAAGGACCTTCTAATTAACACTCATCCCTCCTCTCTTCTCTCCCTTTTTTTACGCCCTCCGCTCCGTCTCCCTCCCTCTCTCCCTCTCACTCTCTTGGCTGCATTGAAACCGGTGAAAAGATGGAGCGTCCTGCAACCTCTGCTTCTGAAAAGGCCTCTCCATTATTGGCTTCGTCTTTTGTCCTCCTTGAGGGGGGAAAGGCGCCTCTCACCTTGCTCCCTCTCTCTCTGTCTCTTGTTCTGTCTTTACCATCCTTTTTTTTTCTGTTCTCTCTACTTCTCCATGACCTCTGAAAATCTGTCTTGTTTACTCCTTTCTCTTCCTCCAGTTTTCTTTCACCTCTCTCCTCCTCATCACTCCATCTCATCCCGTCTCTTTACCTCCGCCTTGTCTTGCCTCTTTCAGTTTTACTCCCACTTCTTTTTTCACTGTAATCCTTTCTATCATCCTATCACTTTTCTCTCCGTTTCGTGCACATCTTCATGAGTACAAGGACGCGGATTTGAGAAAGCGGATAAAAAGCTGTCAGAACAGTGAGGCATCTGCGCCATGACCCTTTGAAAGTGTCAAAGTGTGGATGATGATGCTCTCCGCCCGCTCGGGGTCTCAAACCACAGCTGTTTTCCAGGGCCTTTCCTGAGCTCGCTCTCTAGCTACAAACACCTCTCCTCTCTCCTCTCCCCTCTCTCTCTCGTTTCTCTCCTCCCGAGCCGCTGCGATCACACCAATCAGAGCTCAGCTGTGTGTGACTGCCGCAGCACAAAAGCATACATGGGAAACAAGCTGAGGAAAACAACAAAATCAAAACCAACACTGGGACGCATGCAACCGCAAATATTGTTTTGCAACTGTGTTCAAATTAGCTAGCGCCTGCATGTCTCCCGCCTCACTAAATGGTGAGGGAAAAGGGGAGAGAGAGAGAGAGAGAGAGAGAGAGAGAGAGAGAGAGAGGAACTGTGAGGAGGGAGGGCACGCATACAAGAGCGGGGAGATGAGATGGGGGGGTTGGAGCCAGTACCGAGAGGGGGGTAGGGGGGGGGTGAACCATTCATCGATCGCCTCCGCCGCTGAAATGTTAATGCTAATCGTATAACCGCTCTCTCCGGCGGTGCCTCGCACTCCAGTGGCAGCTCCAATTAATCTTGGGTGAGGGCTACGGCGCGTGACCCCGGAGCCGCGAGCCGGGGCCCCGCTAGCCGCTGCTTATGTAATTACACCGCCCAGTGTGTAATCACCTGGCCTAATCCCTCGGGGCTAGCAATTAGCCTTGCGACGCGCAGTTCCACTAGGCTACGCTAAGGCGCCCGCAAAAAAACTCCCATCCACCCCCGCCGCCATGGCTCCCGCATGCCAAAATCCCATCGCCACCCCTCCCTCCCCGATACTCCCTCCCCTTCCTCCCTCTGCTTGCACCGCCTACCCTTGCCGAGCGTTAGCCCGCAGATGAATAACGGTCAATTAAAGCTGCATGACTGGGGCTGCCAGGCGTCTGCGCCACCATAATTAGGCCTAATCACGGGGAGTGAGAGAGACAGAGAGAGAGAAGGGAGAAAGAGTGTGTGTCTGACACTCCCCTCCACTCCCTTCCTCCATCTCTCCCTCTCTTCCTCCTTTTATAGGAGGCAATTTTAAAGGGAGGAGTGGCAGACATTAGTCGTTTTGCTCTGGGGCTGTGTGTGTGTGTGTGTGTGTGTGTGTGTGTGTGTGTGTGTGTGTGGCTGTCTGTCTGTTGAGTGATTTTCTTTTTGCCCTATCTGTGCATTTTGTTGGCAAACCACTAACATGCTATAAAAAGACGAGGCAAAAACACTCACCTAGTTTTTTTGCATGAGACTGAAAATAGGCAGATTCACAAATGCAAGGTGGGCTCATAACCACGCAAAACTATATCACTGGATGCTGCCTCTCTCTCTCTCTCTCTCTCTCTCTCTCCCTCTCTCTCTCTCCCTCCCTCCCTCCTTCCCTCCCTCCCGCTCTCTGCCTCTCTCTCTCTCTCTCTCTCTCTCTCTCTCTCTCTCTCTGCCTGCAGTGAGGCCAGGGGCTCCTGGGGAATTCACTGGTGTGTGACGACCTGTCAGAGTGGCGACAGCGGTCCCGTCCTGCAGCAGCCCAGGCAGTGTGTGCGTGTCTGTGTAAGTGTGTGTGTCCGGGGTGTGCGTGTAGGGGTGTGTGTGTGTGTGTGTGTGTGTGTGTGTGTGACAGGGCTGCCCTTAATGACGGGAGCGTGGGGGGATTAGGAGCGCCGCGCGGCCGCCTTCGGCTCCTTCTCCGCAGGAACACATTTACACAGGAAGCTCATTAAAATGGATGAGGCTCCCTCCACGCTCGTTCTCTCTCTCTCTCTCCCTCTCTCTCTCTCTCTCTCGCTCTCTATCTCTCTCGCTCCCTCCCTCCCCTTACTCTCTCTCCGTCACTTCGTCCTCTCGCCATCTCCTCTCTCTTCTTCTGTTTTGCTTCCCTCTCTTCATCCCCATTTTAAGCTCCCATGTTTTCCACTTCCTCTCTCTCTCTCTCTCTCTCTCTCTATCTCTATCTCTCCCCCCCTTTCTCTTTACTTTTCTCCATCCTTCCCCTATTTGCCTTGCAGATGCTTGGTGAGCTTAGTGCCATTTAAGGCCAGACAAATGGAGCGCCAGGCTCTAAGCCCATCGAGCGGCCCTAATGATTTGTTTTTAACAATGGGCCCTAATGGGCCCCAGATAATCAATGATGAGGGGTCGATGGAAAGGTGAGCCACGGAGAGAGTTAGAGAGGGAGAGAGGGGGGGAGAGCTTCCTCACATTCTCAGCCTCCGCTTTTCATTCTCTCCCAGTTTTTTTTTGCTTTTACTCACCAATTATCTCAATTTTAATTTTCTCTTCACTTTGCACTCATTCTACTCTCAGGTCTCTTCTTTATTTTATCCATCTCCATCTTTCTCTCTATTTTCTTTGCAGGGTCCGTATATTTTGTGGGGGGTGGATACAGTCTTTGCCTTTAGACTGTCAACTGATTAAAATATTTAAGTTTTTAATTGCACATTATTTATCTGTTCAAAATGTACCTTAAAGGGAGATTTGGAAGTATTTGATACTCTTATCAACATGGGAGTGGACAGATATGCTTACTTAATGCAAATGTATGTATATATTTGTTATTGTAAATCAATTATCAACACAAAACAATGACAGATATTGTCCAGAAACCCTCACAGGTACTGCATTTAGCATAAAACGATATGCTTAAATCATAACATGGCAAACTGCAGCCCAACAGGCAACAACAGCTGTCAGTGTGTCAGTCTGCTGACTTGACTATGACTTGACCCCAAACTGCATGTGATTATCATAAAATGGACATGTCTGTAAATTGGAGACTCGTGGGTACCCAGAGAACCCATTTTCATTCACATATCTTGAGGTCA